>NW_006913277.1:495536-538582 GCF_000281105.1 Coniosporium apollinis CBS 100218
CCCGCCGAACCCCCCACCGCCCCTCCCCGCGCGCTTCGCCGCCTTGGCGCTCTCAACGACCTGGCTTTTGCGACCCAGCTCCTTGGCCGATCCAAGGGAGGACGTGATGCTGGATAGTAGGGAGATGAGCTGTACGTCTGAGCGCTGCTCGAGGGTCTCGGACTGGAAAGCGGAGGCGGCGGTTGGGGTTGCGGGGGTGAGGAGGGGGAGGCGGGCTGTTAGGGCGCGGAGAGAGCGGAGGATTGTGTGGTCGAGTGGAGGATCCGTGGGAGAGGTGGGGGAGAAGGGGAGAGAAGCGTCGGTTAGGTAGGAGGGTGGGAGGCTGGAGAGGTAGGCACGCAGGAGGGAGATGCGGCGGTGGAGCATGCGGATTGCGTTTTGCTTTGCAGTGAGGGAGGAGAGGACTGCGTGCAGGTTGGTCAGCTTGTTGAAATCGGGGAGGGCTCGAGAATCAGTGCCCATTGTGGGGTGGTCTCAGACATACGTTCTTCATCCTCGGGCGAAAGCTCCAAGCTCTCGCTCTCCACAGCCCCATTCACCTGCGCATCTCCCGCCCTCGCCTTGCCCTTCCCCATACTGGACTTCCCCGCAGCACTGCTCTGGGTCTTCGTAGTATCCACGGCCGTCGCGTTCCCCCCGCCCTTCGCGACGAAGTCCACCCCAATCATCTCCGTCTCGCCTGTCTCAACCGAGTACGGCAATTCTCTGAACCTGAGCTCCTTGCCTTCGCCACCTGGTGCGTCGATCTCCATGCTCGACTTCTCCGCGCCGGACCGCGGCTCCGTGACGCTCTCGTAGATGGTGAGGGGCAGCTTGCCGCCTGTTGCCGTGCCCTCGAGGACGGCGGTGGGGTGGAAGAGCAGCAGCAGTGCGGACTCATTGTAGAGGGTCTGGAGGTAACGGTGGATAGGGAGGTGGGTGTGTTGAGGGCCGGAAGGTGGGGCGAGGGTGAACCATGCTACGAGGTCGAGGGCGGGGGCTTTGTGGACATCCTTGACTGCAGCGATGTCAGCTTCGGGAGCCATTCTGAGCAAGGGACAGAGGTGGAAGGCCGAGATAGTGGAGCGAGGAGAGCTTACACTGCTCCAACCGGTCGTTGAACCACTCGTTGTCGAGCACCGCGTCACCGTCGTCGTTTGCCTTGACCAAACACTCAAATGCGACTTCCAGGGTGATGGTGCGGCCATCTTGCTGGCCTAATATCGCGCCTACGACCGGCCCGTCTTGTTTTCGTAGCGTGTGCCGCGTGATGTAGTCGGATATTGTGAGGAGAACAAGAGGGTGGAGCTGGATCTGTGGACTGGTGTCGGATGCACGGGCGGTTGATAGAAGAGGGTTTGCCTCGGCCATTGTGGAGCTGGTGGGAGGCCCGATGGCGCTGGTGAGGGTTATGAGGCCGAGGAGGCCGGGGTGGAGGCAGTGGTCGCGTGTCGGAGGATGTCTGCTGTTGGTTGTGTGTTTCAAAGTGAAGCTCTGGTGGGGGCTCGGGTGCTGGCGTCACAAACAGCGAAGCTCTCCGGCGCGTCAGCACGTGGTACTCCGCCTGTGAATACCCAACTCCATCTGTAGGCTAGGCACCTAGGTAGCTGAAGCTGGCAGGTCGTCCTTTAAAGCCTACTTCCATGCTCTCTCGATAGTGGTTGCGACATCTTTCTCGGTTAAAACGTAGTATACAGTAACCGTACAGAATCCCTCCATTTACTGATCCACCACAGCCAAAGTCCTAAGCCTAAATCCTCCTGGAAGAGAATAGAAGAAACCCCTTCGCAGCGCAAACAATGGTATCCAAAACCCGTCCCAGCCCCTCCTGACTCCTCAAAACCGTCTACTCTTGAGCAACCAAGCAAAGCGTTTCTAGAGTCTTCGTAGAACAACAAGACAGAAAGAACACAGGACGGTTAGTAACACAGCACATCGTACACTACAACCTGCAGCTCCTCACTAGCCCCTACCTCCCCCACTCCCCCGACTCCCTCATCGGCGTCTCAACATCCAGCTCTTCCTCACCATCTAGTCCATCTTCCGGCCCTTTCTTCAATCCACCCTCTACCTGAATCCCCCTTCTCACCCACTCCATCCCCTCCACCTCCTCCAAACTCTTCCTCCCCCGACTAACCTTCTTCAACAACCCCTCCACCACCTCCCTCACTCCCTCCCACCCCCTGCCCCTAGCAGGATCCCACTCCCCCTCCTCATCCCCACACCGCCACCACACCCAATCGCACCTCGCAATGCGATGCACCGTGCGTCCTCTTCCCCCATAGCCCCTCCGTTTCCCCGGCCCGGCGGGCGCGGGATCGAATGGTAAGCGGCCCTCGACTAAAGCGTAGAGCAGCACGCCGAGCGCCCAGGCGTCGGTTTGGCGGCCGTCGTAGGACTGCCCGAGGAGGATCTCCGGGGCCGCGTAGTCTTCGGACCCGCATCGGGTTGTCAGGAGGGGGGAGGCGGGATCGATGAGGCGGGAGAGGCCGAGGTCGGTTAGGGTTATTAGGGGGTTTGGATGCGTTGGGAGGTTGTTTAATAAAGCAAGAGCGGAGAGGGGGAGGTTGACGAGGACGTCTGCGCAGAGGAGTCAGTTCGACTGATACGAAACGGGCTTTCTCTTCAGCGCGGGAGTGCGGTAGAAGAAACAATACTCACTCTCGAGCTTGATATCCCTATGCACAATATTATGCCCGTGCAAATACCTCACCGCGCCCACCAACTCTGCAAACATCCTCCGCACCACCGGCTCCGTAAGCATCTCGCGCCGCTCACTCGCCATTTCGAACAGATCCCCGCCCGGACAATAGCCCAGCACCAGCAGGGCCTTCTCGTCGTCGCAGTCGAACGCCCTCAACCTTACGATACACGGATGCTTGACCCTCTTCAGCATCTCGACTTCTCTTTTCAGGCTCAGCTCGATGCGCTCTTCGTCTGCGCCGCCCGCGGGGCCGTGATGCACGACTTTGACGGCGACGAGGGCGCGCCGGTTGAGGGATGATTCGGGGGTCGAGGGCGTGACGCCTGGCTGCGAGGTGCAGAGGAGGACTTTGCTGAAGGTGCCTTGGCCGAGTTGGCGAAGGGGAAGGTAGCGGACTGGTTTGCGGGAGGCGCCGAGCCGGATGGTGAGGTAGTTTGCTGCGGGCACCTCGGCTTCGGAGTCTTGGAGGTCGGGCTCGGAGGTTGAGGTGCTGCTGCGGTTGCTTGGAGGTGGGGTGGGGAGATTTGAGGGGCCCGCGGGGTTAGTGGAGGTGTCGAGGCCGCGCTGGGCGGCAAGGTAGGCTTCGCGGTGCATGGATGTGATGGAGGACTTTCTGTCTGGGGATTGCGGATCCATGCCTGGGAGGGTGACGTTGCGAGGTCGGGTGTTGTGGAGGGGTTCTGGTATATATTCGCTGAGGCTTCTGTTGCGTGCGTGTGCGGCTGCGTTGTGTCTCTCTGCGCTTCCTCTTAAACCGTCGGCTGCGCCAGGTGTGAGATTCCCATAGGTTTTCCTTTTTGGAGGTGAGGTATCTAGTGCGGCGGGGGAAAGCATATTGAAGCTCTCGTCGCGGGGGAGGCTGGACGGTCCGCCCCGGGAGCTGGGGTGTACCGTGGTTGTGGCAGCTCGGTGCCATGGCCCCGGTGAGGCCTGCGTCACCAACGGCGAGGGCAGAGGGGTAATGTCTTGCAGCGAATTCAGCATCGGAGAAGATAACGCTGAGCCTGGCGACAGCGAGCTGGCCATGCTAGCCTGGGAAAGCCTGGTCCTCAGCACCTGTCCCTGGATGGGTATAGGCGCGGTGGCTGCGTGCGAGAGGTAGCTGTCGGCTTTGCTCTCGACTATTGTAGGGGTAACGGGCGAGTCTTGCGGCGTGGACACAGCAAGCGCGTCGAGGTCGGTCCGCAAGTGTAGGCCGGCGTCTGAGGGTGTGCGGACACATGGAGGAGCGGGAATGTGAGGGAGGGAAAGTGGATGAGCGGTCGGGTTGGTAGCAGGCAGTGCAGCGGTATGTGAGACAGGCTGGGTGTTGGCAGCCGCGAAGTCTGTACGAGGTCCGGCTTGGTATGTCTCGTCATCTGAGTATACGGCGTTATCGCGGGGGTAGCAGCTGGCGGGCAGCGCGAACTGCTGGAGCTCCGCGATAGGCGTGTTGGTGCATGTCTTGGGCTCTGAGCGAGGCAGACGGGCCTGTGTCGGTGCCAGGGGGCTGCGGGACTCGCCCATCTTGGTGTGAGTAGGTATGTGTAGAGGGAGCGGTGCAGGTGCAGGTACAAAACAACCTTACTCATACAGTACAAGCACAACGACCTCGATGCTGCAGCGCCAGGATGCGTGGATGCGTGGATGCCCTTGCGTCAGCGCGCGGCTCGCCAATCGAAACCCTCCGTAGCTCCACCTGCGCGCTTGGGGCTTGAGGGTCTCTTAGCATCCACAGACTCCACCTCACTTCAGAGAAAGCAATTGCATGTTAAGTAAGCTGCGCAACATACAATGCTCTGCGAAGTATGTCCAGACTATAACATGCTGGATGAGGAAAGATGCGATCCAAACTCTCACGAACCCCGCCCATCAGTCACCCACGTCATGCACCACTCATGCACAAGACCTGTGGCCGCTGTGGAGACGCGAACCATGACTGACCACCGGTATCCCATTCCCTCATGCCCATATCCTAACTACAGGCTGCCAACTATTCGCCAGAAGAACCATCCCAGCCAGCATCTCCACCCTCCAGAGCAGCATACCAACTCACCATGGTTCAAACTTCCCAGGCCGCTTCCGCGTTCTACAAAAGATGGCTGTTTCATTAGCCACGAGTTAAAAGATCTCAATCGCAGGAGAACCCAACCGGCCACCAACACTCACTTAGCCTGCTGAAACGCCCCATACGGACTGCGATAATACGGATTGCCGTACGGCTGTCCCTGGCCCATTCTCTCCGGAAGCTGGTGCTGGTGCTGTCCCTCCTCCACTATCCCCTGCGCCATCATGTACTCCCTCTGGCCGTGGCCGCTGTTCTGCGCGTAAGGCTGGCGCATCGGATAGCCGTAGTGCTGGTGTTGGTGTAGCGGCTGCGGCTGCACGTCGTAGGCCTGGGAGCTCATCTGCTGCTGCTGTGGATGCTGAGGGTATTGCTGGTGCTGCGTGCCGCTTAGATGGAGGTTCGTCATCGAGGCTGAAGGTGTCGGCACCACAATATTCCCCCCCTGGTCCTGCAGCTTCTCCCAGCTATCCAGCTTCTTCTCGAACGCCGCGACGCACGCCTCCAGCCCGTCGATCTTGTCGCAGAGGCCATTGTTCGCCTCAACCAGCGCGTCCACCCTGCTGATTAGCTTGTCCTGCACCGTTGTAGCTAGCTTCTCTACCGTCGCGCGCAATGCTCCAGTCTCGCCTGATGCGCGGCCCATGTTGTGTTCCACAGCATTCAAGCTTGCCCGGACGTCCGCGAAGTGCTCATTCAGAACTTTGAGTGTCTCGTCGTGCTTGCTGCCGATCATCTCCACCGCTTTCTCCTGATTGGTGTCCGTAGCGTGGTGCAAGGAGCTCGCGATATCGCCGAGGTGGTGGTGAACGACGTCGAAGTGGGTGAGGAGGCCTGGATCTGCGAGGAGTGGTGGAGCCGCCATGGCCGAAATCGGCGGCAGAGAGAACTCCTGGTGGCCGTAGAGAGGGGTGGGCATTGCGCTGGCTGCCTCCGGTGAGAACTGAGGGTGTGAGCGACGAGCGGGGCTGTAGGTGTTGTTGAGCTCTTGCTCGAGGAGCGGTGTCAGATCGGATGGCAAGTAGGGCTTGGTGGGTTCGCTCGGCTGTGGATGGGGTTGCGTGGGCTTCTCTGCTGAGAGGTTGTTATTTTCTTGCGACGTCTGATTGTAAAGGTCAGCGGCTAGCACGACAGATCTAATGAACGTTGCTCGGGCGGCTTCACGGAGTGAAGGTCTTGTCGTTCCCCGAATAGCTAAAGTTAACGGGTTCTTCAATAAACCCACCTCTGCAGGCCGTATGGCCTGTCGCTGCGGTTCATCAATCTTGAGCTGAGAGCGCATCTTGTTTGTCGAAGCCTCGGTTGCTGGTTGAGTGACGCTTTGAGCAGTAGGCTGGTCCTCTTTTATTCCAAGTGAAGCCTTCACAAGCGAAGTGATGTCCTTCTTGGATGAATCCTCCGTCTTCACCCGCGCTTTCGTAGGAATTTCGAAAGTCGTCTTTGCTGCGTCCGGCGTGATCTCCTCTTTTCTACCCTGAAAGACAACAGGAATAGTAGCGTCGCTGATTTGCGATATTTGACTTGCGGTAGAGACGTTGCGCGAATGTTCTTCCTTTATGTCGGCGAGGCGGTCGGTGTACTATCGAGTTCCATTTTGTCAGTTGCGGCTATAATATCGGGTAGGAGGGGCTGCTGAACTGGAACGGGAAGGCATGTCACACGCTCCTGTGATCCTCTGTGGAAACGCGACGCAAAACATGGATGGCCGTGCGACTGTTGGTCATATTGAGCAAACATGGCATGATACTGACTTGCAGACACGTAAATTATGACATAGCAGCGAGCAAAGAAAACCGAGAACTCACCTTCTGTACCGGCTGAAGCTTAGGCGACTCAAAAGGCTGCGAGTAGATCGACGGACTGTAGTACCGAGTAGGAGGCAGCAGCCCACCCGGCAGCAGCCCATCCAGCCTCCGTTGGTAGTCTTTCACACCATCACTCCAGCGGCCAACATGTTGCTGTGGCGTCTGAAAGCCGGTCGCCGGATCAAAGCCAGCAGAGCGACTCTGCACATCAACAACGGCTGCACGCATGGAGTAGATGCTGGGCACCTTCTGCACGAGACTGCCGACGCCTTGGGGACCGCAATCTACGAACTTGGCTAGACTCACCTCGCGTTCAGCGACTGGCGATAGTATGCCATCACCATTGTGAGCGGCCTCGTACTGGCCGGTGGTGATGCCCAACCCAGTTCCTCCAAGCGCATTCTCTCGCTTGACATGTGGTGGTGTATCCTTCTCTGGAGGGGTAGGCGGTGGCCTCGAGGGGCTTGGAAAGCTGAGCGACTTCTCAAAACTGGGCCTGAGAACCGCAATCTTGCTCGGCGGGCTCGACGATGGGCGTACAGGTTCGGAAGCTGCTTGACTAGCCGGCGTAGCGGCCTTGTACCGCGCGTTGCTATTCATACTAGCAAACTTGACCGGCGGGATCATATCCTCATCCGAGTCGTGCTTTTCAAATAGCTCCTTGGGAAGAGACGTGACCGTATGCGACCGCTGCGGCCTCTTGAGAATAGGCACAGGTACGCGCTTCGCCGTTCCCAGCACCTGATGCGCTTTGGGACCTACACCTGGCAGAAACGGCAGCGGCGCGATGTCCCCTCCATCCTCAACGATCATGCCCTTCGTCGGCGATCTGGCGCGTGTGAACGGGATGCTAATGCCGAGGACCTTCTTCTGCGGGCTCTTGGGCGCCTGGCCTTTCTTGCTGTTCGACCTCGTCAGGTCCCTTAGAGTGACGACAGGATTGTACGACTCCTCCGTAGGCTCCTCGAACGCGACGCGTGGCGTTGACGGCTCCGAAACGTTCATGCCCATCATCTTCTGCAGCTTGCTTTCATTGCGTCCCTCAATCTGCTGACGAAGCGTCGGCTGAGCGTCGGCTGTGTTGCCTGGGACGAGATGGAGCGGCTCCAGGCGGCGAAGGAGGTCGCGGCGAGGTTTGTTGCTAGGGAGGTCGGGCGTGTCGGCCCCGAAGGACCATGTTGTCACTGCCGGCGAGGGCTGTCGCGGAAGCATTGATATATCAGACTGACGGGCGTCGCTCCCTATCGTGGAGGTCGCTGGGGCGCGGAGTGTTGTGCCGGACATAGGATCTGGCGAACGGCGTTGTTGTTGGTAGAAAGCGTTTGACTTGAGCTTCTCGGTTTCCTGTTGGTAGAATGCGTTGCCTTGCAATCTATGTTTCTCGAGCTCGGATGCTTTGCGTGCGTCCCAGCCAGAGGATGCGGAGGAGACTTCGGATTCATGTCCTGGGATGGACAGCTTCAGCGGAGGGCGTTTTACTGGTGGCTGGGTCTGAGAGTCGACCTTGGGAGCCATGGTCAAGGAGCGACTGCGGTGAGCAGAAGTACGCGGTAATGACTGAGCACGCAGAGCGAGAAACAAAGTGCGGGCAAAAGCAGATGGGAGATTTTGGATGGTTTCGAGTGTGCGGACGGAGAAGAGGTTGTGGAGTGTTGCTATGGTGAAGGAAATTTGTTCCCAGCTGCACGATCGTCAACACTGATAAGATGACGGACCATGAATGCCACGAGGCCTTCCGTAGTGTCAACTGGGCTAAGGAGATTGATCGAACAATACATTTTGGTTACTGACTGTACTGAGGAAGTATGAATACCCTAACACAGCCCTGTGAAGCAGACAGTGAATTGTGTACACCTTCTGAAGAATTGTCCAAACTGCCTGACTGAAGCGTATGATGAAATGCAAGCGCGTATCAGCTAAGGAACTACATTCTGACCGCCTAGATACCTACGCGTTTTCGATCTGAAGCTTCACCACCACGGGCCGCACAGCACCTAGAGCACATCAATTATCAAAACTGTGATCCGCAAATCCTCTAAAAAGCGTGTGTCAGCTCAGAACTATGCTTCACAGTCGTATCAATCAGGCTTGATCCGTAGCCAGGGTAGATTGACCAATCCTCCTATCGTGCGTGGTGGCAGATAGAGTTCCTGTAGTTAGCATGTTACTGGATTTCGAGCCATCTTCACCAGCGCTCATTTCATCTTGAGCTCCACTGAGAATTGGGAAAGTGCTTATGAGAATGAATCTTAAACAAGAACCGCTACCCACAGAGCGCCCAATCTCCACAACGCAAGGTATCTCCTGAACCACCCACGCCTGCCCCCAAGTAAAGTGCAGAGTAAGAAATCTTGTGCCAACAGCTATACGCGCTTCTCGATCGGACTACAGGATCACACAACCTCCTCGCTTGCGGCTGCTCTTAGTGGCCTTTTGTGGTGGTTCCAGTGCCGCGACGATAGCCTATTGTCAGACGTGAGTGAACTTGCGTGAGTATGGAGAAAGCTCTGCAGAAACCGATCACGTACCTCGTCGAAAACGTCCTTCAGCTTGTACTGTGTAAGCGCCGAGCACTCCACATACTTTACCGCACCAAGCTCCTTCGCCATGCGCTCGCCGTCGGCCCGCTGCACAGGTGCCATCTTCTGCTTCGCCAGCTTTTCCCGGACTTGCGGGTCGTCCCGAAGGTCGACTTGGGTGCCGACAATAAGGCAGGGGACGCCGGGGCAGTGGTGGTGTACTTCGGGGAACCACTTCTCCCTCACGTTCTCGAAAGATGCGGGCGAAGTGACTGAGAAGCATACAAGGAAGACATCGGTTTGGGGGTACGATAGCGGCCGAAGTCGGTCGTAGTCTTCTTGACCGGCGGTATCGAAGAGGCCGAGAGTGTATGGCTCGTCACCGATCCTGCATCAAGTTCTGTCAGTCCATGGTCACGGTAAGTGCGACTCTAGTAGATGCGTGAGTTGTGCGTTCAGCAGAGGTTGCGGGCGCTCTACTTGGAAAGACCATCGGTATACAAGCGCTTGTGCCTCTCTCTGCGCCGCAACGAGATCAGCAGGACTCACATGACCGTGACCGCATAGTTGTCAAACACGGTTGGCACATATTCCGAGGGGAACTTGTTTGTCGTGTAGCTGATCAGAAGGCACGTTTTGCCAACGGCACCGTCTCCGACGACGACGCACCTGGTGTGGGGCAGTAAAGTCAGCAGTTGTACACCGTATCGGAAGGCAGCGCTGCTTCCGCAAACCCATCCCGAGTGTGGTCTGTGGCGTACTTTATCGTGGCGACAACCATGCTTGCAATGAGGGTAGCGGTATAGTTATTGAAGTTTGTGGGAGGTCAAGTCGAAGGTGAAGTGCTGTCGCTAGTGATAAAGCGCAGAGCGAATGGCCTCGCAGGCGTAGTGTGTATGTATGCGGCGTGAGCTATAGCGATGGAGAGCGGCTACGGTGTGAAAGATGGTGGTGTTGGGATATACGGTCGGTGAAGGATGCTATCCAAGAGGCGCCAGATAAGGTAGGGCGGAGCCTGATTCGAGTCAGAAATCCGCCGTGGCAAGGTCGAGCTAGGCAGTACTTGCGGTTGTGGATGCCAATTACCGTAGATGCTGGGCGGGAAGGCAGAAGGCGCGTGCTACGCGGAGCTCTTCGTCGTTGAAACTTGAAGGTGTGCAGGTCGAGGTCCGTGTTTGGGCTTGAGGTGAGCTTCCACCTTGGTGGTGAGGCCGGTCAAACTTCGGGCGGGGCTTTCGAGCTGTTGAGGGGAACTGGCCTGCTGGTGTGAGAGATGGAGGTTCGATCGACGAAGAGAAATGCAGGAGAACTTCCAGTGCGGGACAAAGCACGGCTGGCTCGACGATGCAGTGTGCAGAGGGAGAGGCTGAGGCGCAGATGCGGTGCGGAGTGGTGGGTGCTGGGCTACGGGCGAGGTGATTCGTCGCGTGGCGTGTGGCTTCAATCTGCGGCAGAGACGCCCGCGCGTGGATCTCGAAGCAACGTTACTTACCAGCAGGTACATGCAATCTCTCACTGCTGGGCGGGCCAGAACCTGGGCGTTTCACTTCTCCAGCGTTGTCTTCTTCTTCTTCTTCTTCAAGATTGCAGGATGGACCGAGTTCTTCAACCGCTCTTCCCCCGCGGAAAGCTGCGTAGAGGGCGCACACTGTGGTGTGAAGCGCCAGCAGAAACGCCCAGACATGTGATGGCCGAACGGCTTCTGCGCGAACCCAACACGCCTAAGGTAGGAGGTAGGGTTTCCAGGTATCACAGGGCATCAAATCCAAGTCTCCATAGTGCTTCGGCTGCTCTTCTGTTTGTACCGCATCGTCACTCATCAAAGTAAAGCAGCAGCCATGGTATGCAAGGCTGTTCTCAATAGTTAAGGATACCTCCATCGTCTCCAGCAAATCTCCTTTGCCTTCCTTCCCCCGTTCGTCATCCCCTTCCGCACATTCCGCCCCTACCGCGCCCTCTTCGCCCGAAAAGACTTGGGTCTCACAAGAGCCACATCCGCCTCAGCAACATCCCTCTTCCCCAGCGCCTTCCCACTCATCATGCTCTGAATATAGTCCATGATCGACTTCTCCTTAGCCGGATCCATGCTCCTCTTCTTCAGAACCGATCCCATCACCGACGGCGACATGTCGCGCTCTTCTGCATGATTTGTATGCGGAGCTTGGTATGAGGGGCAGGGATGGCGGACGGCGAGGACTGCCTCGATGTGGCGCTGCGCAGTGTTAGACGGACGGTGGAATGGGAGGGTGGGGGATGTGCGGGCTGGGTTCCAGCTAGCGGAGGATGTACCTCAGAGTGTCCCGCTGCCCTGAGCTGCTCGATCGCGCCTTCCATTCCGGGAAGCGGAACGGGGCTCCCAGATGCCGTAGAGGCCGCGAGGAGAAGAGTAGTGAGTGTGGTGAAGGCCTTCATGTTTCCGGCTCCTCCGGTTGACGTGTGATGTCCCCTTCGGCTTGCTCCCGCGCGGAGTTATTTTGCTGGGAAGAATTCAAAGGATGTGGAGGCTGCAAAACAGCAAGAGAGACGAGAACGGCCGAGGGAATGAGGGAAGGATAACGAAGACGAGTGAGGCTCATCAACACCGAGTCTGGTGGCTGGAGGGGAGAGCAGAAAGTCAAGCAACGGAGAAACGGGTGGGTACCTTATAGGGTCTTTGCAACATTTCACCCCTCGCCTCTTTGCGAGCCGTGGCTAGAGTCGGAGGTGCCGAGATGATGGCTCTGCAAGGGAACGCAGGTCCCACACTGCAAGGTGACTTGAGAACGGCAATAAGTTTCAGAAACACTCCCTCGCGACTGTCACAGGGAGGGAAAATCATCGCATCTCTCATGTCGGTCAGTTCTAGTGTGTTCTTCAGAAGCGCGTTCACAAGCGCGGTATGTGGACGCAACGCGTAAAGTGGTTGAATGTTGGAGACGCAAGGGTCGCCAAGACTTCGCGTTTACGAACAGTTCTACTAGGCTGCAGTAGCCCATAGTGGTATCCAGCCACTCTCGCCTTGTAAAGGGGAGAGTTGTAACCACACCGTTGAACCGATATCCAGCCCCCATGCGCCACCAGGCGCGGTGCTGTTCCAAAACCTGCCATGCTGTCCACTAATCTTACGCCGATCTACGTCAACACCCACAAACGAAAGTGCCGCGCCAAAATCAAAAGGGTATAATGATACTCAAGGCCTGAGTTTTCCAAGCGGCGCTCCAAAGTTGAAGCTCTGTTTCTTCCTGAGCTTGATTGCCATATGCGAATCGTCATTGAGTACCGGTTCGTTCTCCTTGTTCTCCGACGGGCTAGCTAGTTGCTTGGTTTCCGACTCGTCTAAAGGGGCCGGACGGCCCTGCAGCACAGCTGGTTTGTGCGCATCAGGGTCGTGCTCGATCTCTTGCAGTTTGTTCTGCAGTTCGCCCAGCATCGCAGGTGCCTTCGGATGCTCTGGCGTGCTGGGAAGAGCAAGGGGACCCTTGAGCGGTGGATCGTCGTCAATGTCGTAACCTAGCTGTTCCGCCGAGCGGCCGTTGGTGTCCGTGTTGTCTCGGGTGTGGCGGTTGTGAAGAGGCGAGTGCAGTGACTCACTCGGGCTGAGCGCACCCAGCTTCGCAGGCGTATGGCCGGCGTGCTTTACGTAGCTAGCTGGTGCTGGCGAGAGGTGTTTAGGTGTTGGGTTGGGCGAAAGCGGTCTCTCGTGCTTGAGCACTTGATCCACGCCTTGTTCTATGGCACTGGCGATAGAAGGAAAGTGGTTCTCGCCGTTCAAAGACTTCAGCACTGGGGCAGAGTCTTGGTCTTCGGAAATGCTGGGTAATCTGGACATAGGCGAACGTCGTCCGCCAGGCGGCGATGATGACGGTGTGTGCGAGCCTACTGAAGGCTCTACTGCAGCATGCGGAAACTCGTGGCCTCGATGGGCATGATCTGACGCCTGAATAATGGGTCACCAATAGTGTCCCAGTTGATGCACACTCGGCGAAACACCGCTTGGGGATGTCGGTTTGCGCTCACCTCGCCATCCTCCAGCTGACCGTTTGCTCCAAGCTTGCTGTAGTCTGACGCCAGTTGAGCCTTCAATCGCTCGATTTCCTTCCGCAACAACGTCCTCTCCTGTTCCCAGACCTCCCGTTCTTGCTTGAAGATATCCACCTGGCGAGTGTAGAGATTCTCCCAGCCAATCTCTGGAGCCGGTGCGGCAGATCCTGAAGTTGATCGTAACACGTTACGCGGTACGCTTCCCGCTAAGAGGTTGGGCATAGCTGGGTTGCCGAGTATTGGAGCCATTCGGGATGGTTGTGAGAATGTGTTCGGAGCAAAGGATGGGCGTGGAGCGTCAGTCCAAGAAGGTGGAATATCTTCCAGGGATGATCTAGGATATTGTCAGCAAGCTGAGCGCTCCCTTGCCCATGAGACGCCCTCGACCGCAGGTCCCTCGAGTTGTATTCAACTCTACGGGACGCGAAGACAGATCACGGAAGGCCGGCACTTACATGGATGACTGTCGAGGGGTTGAAGCCTCGGAATCGTCTGTGTCAGATGTCGAGGGAGGATCGCTCTGGGATGGATGAACGCCGTTTGAAGAAGTGGAATTGAAGGCGTTCGACGCTGAATTGCTATGATGCTGAGCAGAACTATACTGCCACTGGGAGTTGGTCTGGGCAGCGGTGAGTGAGGGTTGCCGTCTTAGGTGGTGTAAAGGAGCACGTACGAGATAATCCACGGGCACCCCGGTGGAAGCCAGAACGTTGAAGGGAATGTCCGCATGAGCGGAGGAAATTGCGTTGGGTTCCATAGTGATTTCTGCGTTTGAATGCGCAGTTCAGCGAGCTGTGAAGTAAATAGGGCAGTGACGTTGCAGCTGCCCAGATGATCGCGGTGCGCAAGGTTCCTTGCGACAGGCGGGAGGGAGTGCCTTCTGAAACGCATGGATCGCGCCGTACCTGCATGGCCGGGCCCCAGGTAACTAGGTACCTATTCTAAATGCACTCGGACCAAACGCACCTAGCCCTATACTAAAATGTTCGTTTAGTGCGGCATATTCTATTACTAGCATCTGAATCAACCTAGGGAGAGAGCGGATTCGCGCATGTATCTCTAGGATTTAACTAGTGACTTCAATGCCTGTTGAGAGGTTGGCGCAGGTGCTTGTGTATTCGAGCGTCCTGCATTAAGTTTCGGCCTACTACGATTGACGTGAATGTGTCGTTCAAAGATCAAACATGAATGTCCTAGCGAGCGCCCAGAATGCCAGCTTACTTCCTTCAGATATGCAGGATCTGGGAACGACTGAGAACTAATTTCTATAAAGCAAAACAAAACAAGCAGATAACAAGTGTGAGCTACTGCTGCGTCCGGAGATCGCTCCCATCCAACGCACCTCCCCCCTCGATCTCGATCCCTATCCACTCTGCGTTCTCAAACTTCATCAGACCTTCAAGGTCCCGCACGACGGCGCTTTTTCCCTTGCCCTTTGCCTTTGCCTTTAATGCAAACCGACCCGTGTTCTTAATATGTCGCAGATCAACCCTCACCACGATCCTTCGGATCAGAGGCTCCACATGCACTAGCTTGCCGCTAGCGAGTCTATCTACTATAAACTCATAAAGCTAATGCAATTACACTATAAATATGTTCTATATATAGTAGATCTCTTATGCTTCCTCTACCATCTAACATCCAACTGCATCAGCACCCATAAAGTGTTCCTATCTTAGAATAACGCCTTAGGCAATCCTGAGATTAAGGAAATCCTTATTATCCGCTTTATCGATTAAAACGCGTCCGTCTTCTTTTACTAAATAGTATATATAGACTTTATAGCGTGCCTTAAGCGGTAATCTTATAAACTTAGCTATACTTAAGCTATTAAGCATCTATTAAATCTTGATATCGCGTTCTATTATAAATAATAATAACTTACTAGGGAAGCTATTAATTACAAGATTAGAGTTATATTAGTTACTAGTAGGATGTTTATTTATTCAGTTACTTACTATATAGGTTATAGAATAAAGTCGTAGATATACTGGCTAAACTATTTTTCTAGTTTCTATATATATATAAACCCTAAGAGTAATAAACTAACCTTAAATTACACTCTAGTTTATTTTCTTCTATCTACTTATAAGTTTAGCCTAACCTTCTTTAAATCCCCTACCTACTCTTTATAGCCCCCTTCTTTCGTAATTCTTATTCTTTTTATCTTTTTATTCTTATAAACCTACTTTTTTCTTCCTTTCTATCCTCTACCTACTTACGCTTATTTCCTCTAAATTATAGCTCTCTACTTCTATATCTACCGCTATTAGTATACCTTTATAGGCTTAGATTAATATAATTCCGTTTACTAAAAGATTAACTACGCCCTATAATAGTTTCACTCTAAAACTACCCCTATAATAATAGCTAGCTATAAGAAAATTATATTTCCACTTATTACTCTCTTTACTACTAATAATACTATAGTCGAGTATTAGCTACTTCTTATTTACTATAGTTTAAATTAATCTTCCACTCCTAAATCCTTTCCACCTAATTCTTTTTAGACTAAGGCTCGCTTCTAAGTATCACGGTTGAATCTAAATATCTCTAAATAGTCGTAAATATGCAATTAATTAAGTAATAGTCGCGTTCTCTTAATACGACCGACTATATACCTATTATTTAGTTGGCTCTTACCGTCCAGGCTACCTTACTATAGCCTAGACCTGTAACACTAAGATCTTAAGAGATAAAAATAGGCTATAGCTATTTAGGCTAATCTACTCCACTTCTTAGTCTTTTATTAGCACTAATATAGAGCCGACTAATATTATAAAGCTATAAGCTTATTTATATCTAATCTACTAAAGAATTTAATTAATAATATATATATTTACGCTTATCTACGCTAGCGCATCTTTCGTCCTATATAAGAGGCTATTAAAGAATTTTTCCTAACTACTATAATAAATCTAAATTCTACTCCTACTACTAACCCTTTACTCTAGTAGCTTATTATCCTAATTTAATTTAAGGTTCTAAAAAATTAGACCTACTTACCTATATCTAACCTAGTAGACTATTTTAACTTCCTTACTAAACTAGAAGCGCTAGACTATTACTCTTATATATTAATTCTTAATTATACTTCTTAGTCCTAGTATAATCTATATCTACTACTTACTCTAAAGTTAGAATAGAAGAAGAAGGTTATCTAGATACTAAATAAAGTCTCTTTAGACTAGGTTAATAAGGAATAGAATCCTCCTTCTACTACTATAGGTAACTATAATTAGTTACTTAATTCTCCCACTTAGAGCTTATACTATTTCTATATTAACTACACCTTTAATTAGTGGTTAACTAATAGTTCTTCTAGACTAATATATAAAATTATTAACCTAAGTTAAGAAACGCTTCTCTAATAAAGTAAGAAGTAAGAAATACGTCCTAAATAAGTTAAGAAGTAATTTTACTACTAGATTATAATACATATTACTAAGTATTTTACTATAGACTTTATTATTACTAACTACTATCCCGCCTATATTACTACTAAAGAAATAGCTAAGCTAGTAAATACTACTACTTATAGAGCTCTAGAGAGCGAGTTTAGATTAAAATTAAAAGTATATTAATAAAATTAAGTATTTTAAGAAGAGGGTATTATTTAAATTCGTGTAGTCTATCTAGATAGCGTAAAGAATATAAAGACTAATATCTAGATTAAAAGAAAGCCGGCTAAAGACCTTATTATATAGTATTAATACTATAATGAAAGCTAATTAAATTATAGTAATTACTTTATTAAGTATACTTATACCTAATACTTTATATCTAGGATTTAATTACTTATATTTAATAGTTTATAATTACGCTATTCTATTTTAACTCTTTATAATAGCACCTTCTATCTTACTAAGCTCTAGCCTCCTTTATAGTATGTAACTGTCCGCCTATATAGCCTATATAACTATTAATAGGATTTAACCTAGATATCTACTAATAAACTCTAGATAGCACTTTCAAATCTATTTCTACTCGCTAAAACTATAGGAAATACATTTACGTGCAAGCGGTCTATAACTAGCTCTATACTCTTTTTATATAGAAAATTATTAAAAACCTCAACACTACGTCTATATACTATCTAAATAATATCTATAAAGGGCTAGAAGGATACCTACTATACTAATAAAGCTATTAAAGGTGGAATTATCGTTATATACCCTATCTATAATAAAGAATAAGTTAGAATTAGCGAGATTTTTTATTGCAATCTAAGTATAGTATAAAGAGTATTTAAAAGAGCTCGATAGCGTGCTAGTAGCTAGAAACTACTTAATATTCTTTAAAATCTTAACGAATATTATCTAGGACCTAGTAAGCTATATTCACCTAGCTTAGAAGTATCTAGTCTTCTAAAAAGTATATTATAATAGAACGAAATCTACTAAAACCTTCTATATACTATAGTTATCTAGCTTGCTAGCTAGTAGCTAGGCTTTTAAATACTACTAACTATAGGCGAGAGAATTCTTTATAAATACTATAAGATATTTAAATACACCCCTATTATTAAACCTAAACTACTTCTATATTATAAAGCTACCTAGGTAGAACTAGCTAAATAGGTAATTCCTAAGCTTAAGTAGGGAGATATCTTTATCTTTAATAATAAGATAAGCGTAGAGAGTAAGAAATACATATAAATACCTAAGGTTTCCCGCCTAAAAGAATTAATCCTATTTAATTTTAAAAGAGTATCTTCTAGAATATTCTAGAGCTTTATATTTTAGGGCTATATAGCTATAGAATATAGTATAGAGCCTTACCACGTATAGAAGAAAGAGACTCAGTAAGAGAAGGAGGTAATATAGTATAAGCTAGATACTAAGAACGCGATTTTATTGTATAGGTAAGAATAAAAAAGAAAGTATACAACAGAGCCTTATTCTTACTACCCTCAATTAGTTACTAGAGAATATTAAATATATATAACGTATTTTACAAGCAAGCGCTATAGTATTACTAGAACCACACCTACGTAATAACTACATAAAATACTATAATAACGCAAAGTCTAAAGAACCTATACTAAAGATAACATCTAGCTTACTATCTTTAATATTAAATTCTAATAAGTTTAAAGCATGTAATACGCTAAATTAATCTATAAAGTCCCTAAATATATAATATAATAGCGACGCGCTAGAATATAGTATTAATATAATTATAAGCCGAATTTAAAGCGCCTAATAAAGCTAGAAGAGAAGGCGATTATATAGCGTGTCTTTAATAAAAGCCTATATAGATTACCATTATTAAAGGTAAATGTATAAGATATAGCTAATAAGCTACTCTAAGAGCGTGGTAGCAATGCTACTAGTAAGAACTAGGTAGATAACTTTATTAAGTATTTATCTAAGCTATAAATATAATAGACCCGCCTATATAATTACTAGCAAGCTACTTATAAGGACCTAGTAATTATATAGCCCTAGTTTATACTAGTGCAGAATATAAAGGCGAAGTATAGTATTATTAATAAGAATATATATAACTTTAATAAGTCTAGCTTTCTAATAGGTAAGATATTATCTTAGCTAGTAGTTATAGGCTTAGAGAAACCTAGTTAATAGAAGAAGCTATAACCTAGTAATTATAAGTAGGTTACTCTAGTATAAGGCGTTAAAGTAATAGAGTATATTATTCCACTCTTCCTTATCTTTACAAGTAAGATTCTTATCTTAAACTAGTTTACTAAGAACCTACTATAGAACTAGGTTATTTAAGTTAGCCCTACTAGCTAGACTAATAATAATCTAGTACTTACCTAGCTTAAATACTTTAACGTGTATGTAAAGTCTATTAGAATATATAGGCTACTAATTATTAATAGCTATAAGAGCTACTATTTAGTTAATTTCTAGAATTAATATAAAGAGAAGAAGATAATAACTCTTTATATATCTCCGTATTTATTGTATCTACTATAGCTACTTAACGTCGCTTACTTCTTACTATTAAAGCGTATATATAACGAAAGATCTCGGTCTTAATATATAGCTATATCCACTATATTAATAAAGAGACCTTTCTACTAGCCTTTAAAGCTACTTTTAGTTAGGTATTTATAGTAGAGAATATCCGTATAGGCTTTAGAGGTACTAGTCTAGTCCTATATAATCTAGAGGTAGTGCTATTAAAGCTTAATATTTAACTATATACGCTAACTCTACTATAATCTAATAATATTACCTAGAAGCCGAAAATACTATATAATACTAGCGAGATAAAAGCGTAGCTAATACTAGTTTAAAATTATATATTAAACTATTAGGGGTCTCTAGTAAGTTCTATTAATAAGTAGGTTAAATAGCTTACTAAAGGTGCTTAGTAGATAGTATATAAGATAGTACTAATATATAAAGAGATAGTACGCCTATAAGATGCAACTAAGGTAGCTATAAAGCGCAAAAGCCGTAAAAGATAATATATATAGATAGAAGAGACTCTAATAGTTAGAGAGGTAGTTAATTTAATCGCTATAAGAAAGTATAGTAGTTATAATAATAGTAAAAAGCCTATAAAGAGGGTGCGCGTAAAGAGGCGCTATAGTTATAGTAAGATTAGGCATAATTCCCGTACCTATAAGGTAGAAATAGAAGATAGAGATAATAGTAGCGCTTCTAAATAATATTATAATATTCTATAAAGTACTATAATCTATTATAGTGTTGTGTAAAGTTGCTATATAGGTATAGCGCTAGTAATACTACGGCGCTCGCTTGGGTGCGGCGCTCGCTTATGAAACACGTTAGCTAATATAGCTACAGATTCGCGGCCTTGATGGATACTCAAACGCCAAAGTGAGAATAAGCGCCCCAAACCCTAGCACTTAGCCCGTCATCCCTCATTTCACGCAGAACTCTCCACAGCGACCTCGCAGACTTCCTCACATCCAACCCACCACTATCACTCAACAATCCTTTGTAAAAGCCCTCCGAAACCCTCGTAGCTTGCGAATCCAGAACAGGCCACCAAGTCGCAATCGTATTCGGCACACCCGCCATCTGAAATGCCCCGCTGATGTGTAATCCCTGTTCCTTAAGCAACATATCCCGGTTTACCGCCACGTCGCACGCGGAAAGGTTGACGAGCTGGCAGTTGTCGAAATCCATGCGCATGAGGATACCGACATCGAAGGGGCGTTTGCGCCAGTCTTGAAGGCAGAGGAGGGATTTCAGAGGGTCTTCTTCTGAGGCTTCGCCGTGGCAGGCGAAGAGGGCGATTGTGCAGGTGCGGAGGGCGGTGACGACAGCTTTGCGGGTGGCGAGGGTCATGAATATCGAGGAGGGATTGCCGAGTGTTGCGACCGTGTAGGAAAGTTGGGAAAGGATGTTGGAGACGGCTTTGATTTCAGTAGCAGCGGCGTCCAGATCGGGCGATTTGTCTGGAGTGAATTTCATGCCTACGAGAACGGCTGATGGCTTCTCAGGAGGAGTCGAAGTCATCCGGTCCATCGTACGGCGAGTGTATTCCAAGACTTGAAGCGTGGGAGTGTAGGAGGATACAGCCGTGTCCATGACAGTGCAAGGCTCGCCCGTGGCAATTGCTCGTCGATGGTCTCCTGCAGCATGAATAGACAAGGAGTTAATCCACCCACTGCATACCCACCAAATTCTCGGTAGCTCTGCCGGCGGAGATTTGCGATCAAAGCCAAGCTCTTTGTAGATAAAGTCGATGACAGGCTCAGCAGCAGCGGTCCAAAGCCAGGTCAAAATGCCTTCGATGATCTCCGTCGCCCTAGCTGGGTCGCGTTCTCGTACTCTAAGAAACTCGTCGAAGTCACCAAGCCGGCCCACGCAATTGGCCCTGTCAAAATCCGGTAAGTGTATCGACTCGATGCGGCTCGTGGTGAGAATAATGGCATGGCAGGTTATGCTGTGGACAAAGGTAACCACTGGGCCCTCAGAAGCATGTCTTTTCAGTTCCTCTGAAGAGCCAGAAGGGAGCATGAAGTCCTCAAACCCTGGCTGTTGTCGAATTTCGCGGAGGAGCTTGTGGTACTCGTCACTGATATGATATCGATTGGACTCGACTGTTTCTTTGAACGTCAATCCTTCGAGCGCCTTGACTTCGTCGTTCTCCTTTGGAAGCATTTTCTGCAGCTCCAAGAAACGTTCGGCCAGGTCGCCATGTTTCTCTTTTAGAGTTGAGATGTCTGCCTTTCTGTTCAGTAAACGGTTCCAGACAAGAGCTCGTCCGCGCTCAAGCAGCCTCAGCATTGCTTCCGGCAGTTTTCCCGCTAGCAGTCCAACGCTCACGGCATGAGAAGATAATGGGGCGAAAATCCGTATCTTCCAGATTTGCTCAGCACGCGTATCAGAGTCTGAGATGACCTCAAGAGTAGCGTCTACGCTGTCAGCTAGAGATTCAGCTGCGTCATTGAGGTCTCCGTGGATCAATGGGATAATCCGTTCCTGGATGGTAGATACGTTGACGGCTGCTGCCCACTTCGTCACTGGGCTGACATTGGGGCTCTTGTACACAATTCTCCACGCGTCGATGGCCTGATTTGCATATTTGGCATCCGAATCGATTTCGAACTGTTTTGCTCGTATCTCCCCCAGAGTGTCGTAGCCGTCGATGAAGGTGAAAGTCTTTTGCCTCCCTAATTCCTGTATCCTCTCCAGTGCATTCACTGCTGCCTCATAGTCTTGTGCTGCTGCCGCTGACCTTTCCCTGCCTCTTCGCAGTAAAGTCTTCGCCAGACCATGAAGTGAATGCACCAGCTCCTGTGTGTCTGTTGAGGACATCTCCACTGCCTTCTCAAAGTGGGAAATGGCGCGATCCAGGTAGGAGACATCCTTGTCACGCTCGAAGAGCTCAACGGCGAGCGCAGCTAGTTCTTCTGCCAGTGCAGCTTTGGCTTTAATGGCCATTGGCAATGGACGGATTACTGCCGATCCGATTGCTATTCGACCAAGTTCCTGAATCAGAGGGCGATATCGCCCTACCGCAATGCGCTCCAGCTTTCGCAACGTTCTCACCATGAGTGCCGTCCGAAACCCAAAAGGAGCGCTCAGTGGATCAGTCAATCTACAGCATCGCATAAGTATGTCGCAGGCTTTTTCGAGGGCTTCAGGAGAGAAGTAGGCGGAATACTGCTGTTCGTATGCCAAACCCATCTCGAAGAGGTAAGGTGCCAAACCTGGAGTTGATTCCCCATGCTGACCCCAAGCGCGGAGCAATTTTTGAGCGAAGGCTAATCCAGATTGTACCGAAGTGAAGCCTAATCCGGTTCTGCTTGCGCTCATGAAGAACGTCTCGTTCAAGGCTTTCCCTGTTGCTTGCATTAAATCAGCGCCGATAGGACTCCGATGGTTTTGAAGTAACACAGGCTGGAGCTCAGCGTATTCCTTTCTCAAGGTCTGAAGTGATTGGCTGTTCGGATTAAGTCGCCATCGAGCGTGGAGAATCCGCATGCGTACCATAGCGAATTCAAGTGCGTCTGGAGCCCGGAATTGGAGGACATCACCGATATCTTCGAAGACATCGAGAGCTTTGTCGAGATCCGTCTGATCTCCAAAAACCTCGAAGCGACGCCTGAGGGCTTCTGCATGATTCACACGGACAATGACCCAGTCGCGAGAGAGGCCATCTCCAAACAAGGCTTCAGCAGCATGAAAGAGCTCAATGGCCATGTGAAGGCTGTCAACAGAGTTGCGTGATTCCGACTGATCAAGCAAAGAGATACCACATGCCCCTAGCAGAAGCGGCAATTGTGGATGGTCGTCGCTCAGTGCGGTTATTGTGCCTTGGGCCAGGTCTAGAGCTTCCTCAATACGTGCCGGAGAGAATGTACGCATGTAACGCACATGAAGAATCCTCATGAGCTTGAAAACGCTTTCTGGATCGTTCGGACGTTCGGCGAGTATGATGCGCAGGTTCTCCTCCACTTTTTCTGCATCCACTTCCATACCGAGCCGTGACAAGCGCTCAAAATAGATGTCGGCGAAAAGCTCAGCAATGTCAGCCGAACATATGCCGTCGTTGAGCTGAACGCATTCTTCAAGTTGTGAGATGGCTTGTTCGGACGAAAACTCGTCGCGGTCATCATTTCCAATGTATATGCCTGCGTAATGCCCTGCCATATACATGCAGCGCTGCTTGGGATCCATAGACGAGGTAGCTTGATCGATATGAGCCTGGAATGCAGCCAACAGACCTTCGGGAAGTGTGCCCTGCTGATCCATGGTGAGATCCTCCGAAATGAAAGGAAAAAGGAGTATAAAGAAATTATGTTCGCGAGGACTATTTCATATATTGACTGAGAAAGTGTATCGTTCGTAAAACTTTCAGAGGCCGTGGACGAGGCCGCATTTGCGGCCTCGTAGACGCCAGGAGGTCCGTGCACTGGATGCGGCTGAAAAACAATCGCCGACCTGCGGACGTAGAGATCAGGCTTCTCCTCGCTAGATCGTCCGACAGATTCTTTTACGACTCCGCTATTGCATCTGATTGAAATCAGGGGTTAGTAAGTAAGATGAGCGTTCATACGCCGCTTCATCTCCGTTACGAGGAGCAAATGAAGGACCACCCTTACGGCCTTGCGCTGTACAAGCCCACCTCGACCAAACTGCTTCGACCCGGCTCAGTCGGGTATTGGAATGACTTGGGTGACTGGCAGCCGATCGCACAGCTTGATGACCCAGAATCACTCCAACAAAAACGTCTGAAAGCGCCAGAGGAAGAGCTAGAACGCGCAAAGTACAAAGTAATTACCGACTGGGACCGCAAATATTCCACCCTGGTTACGGAGACCAATGTGACCGGCCAAGTCGGAGTGTAAGTCCTGGTACAGTCTGGTAGAGGCCTTGGCTAATAAGGTCACAGAGAAATCCCCGGTGCACCTGCCAGCGAAGCTCTGACCTTCGAATACAAATCATCCGGCAACTTCGGCGCCATTTTGATCACGGAGAAACCGATTCATCGAGAAGCGTTCCACCACGAGTCGCCATTTAAACGATGGGTGAAGGATAACGTGGACGCCCTGATGGAATCGAAGCACAAAGATGAAATCAAGAGCCATAGGCTGTCTATCGTGACTGACGTCTACTCCACCAAAAAAAGCTCTTTGACCACATGGACAGACTCCTCAAGGACGATCAGGGTCGGGTTCAAAGTCACTGCTCAGAATGCAGTGGACGTTGGAGCGGACGGTGCGTGGTATCTTGGTGCAGCGGCCGGAGGGTGGAATCATTATCAGGGCGAGGCAAGGCTTTTTCTACCCGAAATGTATATTAACATTTACTAACGCGTGTGTAGGCGGCCGACGAGGAGGTCGTGGTGTTCGCAAGTGGATTCAAATTTCACATCCACGAGCTCCTAGGCTGGGTCAGTATATCCATGTCGAAGCAGGTGACAGAATCTGATCGCCTTACAGACCAAAGTGACCACCCATCCCTTGGAGTCTACGTCGCGGCTTGCTGGCGATGCAAAAGATGAGACAATTGATGAAGAGACGCGACAGAAAGTCATCACAATGAAAAGCCCGGGAAGGAACGATACAGGCTACGAAATTCGTCTCGACACATTTGGGAAACCGCAACACGAAGGTGAAAAGGAAGAAGAGGAGGAAAGCGACGATAATCTCTGACTTGAAAAAGTCTGGAGCGTGGAGGAGCGCCGAGCGAGGAATCACAGGTACGGAGTTACACGATGGTAATAACAACACCAATACATATGGCTGCTGAGGCGACCAATCTTCCAATCGCGATGCTTTAGAGCCCCAACTGCTCTCTTAATCCCGATATCTGTCTCTCGACCATCTGCACCTGTTTTCTACCGGTTTGCTCCATCTCCCTTTCACGCTGTAGGTCCTTGGTAATGCTATCAACACTCTCGTGTTTCGGCTTTATCTGCTCCTGTAAGGATTCAAGTTGTCTCTGCAAGTCTTGCAGCATTTCCTGCTCCGAATGTATGATCTTTTCAAACTCTTCACTACGTGCTGAATGCTCACTGCATCGCGCCTTTGTCTCCTCCATGATCTTTCGGTAATTTCGGTACTCTAATACCTTTAGCCCTAACTGCTTGGCCACATCATCACCATTTGATCTTCCCATTTGTAATGGGCTTGCACTTCTCGCCTTGCTCCTGGAGTTTGCATGCTCGGTGTTACATCTTATCGGCGTCTGTTCAGCCGCACTCCCTTCCTGCACATGACTCTGTTCTCTTCCAGCAATTGATGTCGTGGTCTCTGTCATTCCCTGGACGGCGTTTGGCATAGCCGCTGCGCCATTTGTGGTAGACGTGAATGGCTCGCAAGTGGTCGGACCATTGGAGCTATTTTGCCCACGATCAGAACCTCGGACGTCATTGGGGATAGAAGAAGGAGCAGGTTGCCGAGCTTGGCGAGAGCTGTTAAGATGAGGGAAAGGATTGCTGATGGTGTCGTATGTTCTTCCTGGATCTCCCTTGATTCTGTTTCGGGCTATCTCCTGGGATCGTCACTTTGGATGGAATGACAGTCGATAAGTGGCTTGATTTATTAGCAACATTTCATTCTGGATGTAGTAATATATAAGATTTATCCAAGTTTACAATCCAGGCTTACCTAGATATACTTAGGATTATTACTATATAATCCTCTTATTAATAATATATATAATAGTGCCCTCTTATTTATTTGAGTTTAGCCTAAAGGTGGTCTTTATCTATATTACTTTTCTTTTAACAAGACTAGAGATCTAGTTACTATAGCTCTATAGCTTAGTAATAGAGTAGTTATCTATAGTGTTACGGTTCCGGCTCGCGATGCACGACTACTTAGTTAGTAGACTAGATATAAATATTAATATCGCCTATAGATACCTTCTCTTCTCTCTTTATAGAATATCTTTATACTATAGCTAGCAAACTAAGCTCTTACGCCTCTAGCTTCTACTATAGCCTAGAAGAATTAGAATATAGTACTATTTATAAGTACTATTTCTTAGAGAGATAAACTTATAAAACGCCTTTGAAAGAGACCTTCTACTATAATATTATACTATATATCACGATGCAGGAAGGCTTAATACTAGAACTTAATTTGTTAGAGTAATATATAAGACGTTGCACGAGATTGGAAGGTGTAGGAAGGAAAATAGGTAGAAAACTCCGCGAGTAGATTACGTGACTTAGTCATATAACCCTAGAATAACTAAAGATCCAAACGCTAAAGAACACTAAGTCTAAACTATAATAGTAGCTCCCCCCTAAGAGCCGAGTTTCTATAAGGCGTCTAAGTCGGGATTATATTCCAATTTAGTATTAGTATTCTTACTTAAATCTATAGGAGATAAGGAGCGGCTATAGGCTTTAAGCTTTAACTAATAAGCTTAGCTAGGCTTATTCGGGTAGCGTGTAAAGAAATAATTAACTTCTATAGGGGCTATTAGTATATAGTATAAGGGGTTCTAAGAGTCTTTATTTAAGCCGATCTAGTCTATAAGTACCTTAAAATAATTATAATAGTTTTAGGAGTTAAGAATCTAGTTTATACCCTATACGTCTTCCGCGGAGGTTCCTAATTAGGGGAAAGAAGATAGTAGAGCTTATCCTAGTAGTAGGTTATTAGTGGAGGGCTAGATTAGTAAGGTATAAAATATAGAGTAGTAGCGCTAGAACTAAGGAATCTCTAGGCGGTAGCTATATATACTAATAATTTCGGTGATATAGAAGAGGCTATAGTACTTATTTAAAAGCTTCTAGAGTAGGCGGCCCGATTATAAGTTATATGTGTCTAGATACATACTATCGCTAACTTAGTACTTTAGTATAGGGGCTTAGTAGTAGTTAGTAGCGTCCTTATAGGTGGCTTAAGCTAGACGCATCTACTCCTTTAGTTTCTAAGTAATAATTATTATCTTATTATAGAATCGGGCTGCTCCTTTATAGTCTAATTTAGCGGGTAGGTCTATAGTAGAAAGTTAAGGCTTTAAGCTAAGGAAAGGGTGTTAACTATAGTTAGCGAGAAATAGTAAGACTTATATAGTCTCTAATACGTGGTTATTATACGCGAACTCCGTATATAGTAGCTAGTCTACCTAGTCGTCCTATAGAAACACTATATATATATATAGGTATTACTCTAGAACTACATTAGCGTTCTTAGTCTAGCTATTAGTCTTAGGGTAATAGGCTATAGAGAGGTCGTACCGGATACCTAGCTAGAGGTATAGTTCCTTTTAGAACTAGCTAATAAATTAGCTCTCTTAATCTAAGATAATAGATCTAGGAATACTATAGTACTTCTAAATATAACAAAAGAAGAGCGCTATAGTAGTTAGCGCATCTATCTTACTATAAGGAATAAAGTGCCGCATCTTAGAGAGGCGATCTATAACTATAAGAATATTCTTATATAAGTTTTCTTAGTAGTCTTTACTCTTAGGGAGTTTAATAATAAAGTTAAGAGAGATATTAAACTAGCGCCAATCCGGTATAGATAGGGGCTTTAATAAGCTATAGTAGTAGTCCCGCGAGACCTTCATGCGAGTGTAGATAGAATAGTTATAGATAAACTAGCGGACATCTTGCGTTATTCTGGGCTACTAGTAGGAGCGTGCTAGAATATTAAATGTCTTTACCCTCCTAGAATATCTAATAGCTAGGGGTGAGTGCGCCTTATATAGGGCGCGTGTTCTAACCTAGTAAGAGTCTAGTAGAAATTAGCGATCTTAGTAGATAATTCGGTTATCCTCTTTATAGACTTTAGATAGTAGGAAGCTCTTAAGCGTACGGGTGCCTTATTATAGATAGGTTAAAATCTCTTAAGCTTACTCGTCTAATATATAGGCGGAATTAATGTCCTAGTCTAGTATAGTTTTAGGAATTTCGTCTAGTACTTTAATTATATCTAGCTAGATTACTAGTAGGTCTTTTTTATCTTTAGTATCTTATAGAGGGTTAGTGGGGGTGGTAGAGAATCTAGTAGGAGCTAAATGAATCTTACTAGTAGCTAGAAGAGCGCGCTTTAGCTAAGAATCGAGGTTATACTACTTTAGTACTATTTAGAACTAGTTTTTTTAAGAATTACTCCCTCCTTTAGTAGGGAGGTCTCTAGACTAATAAGTTAAGGCATCTACTATTATATTTAGGCTACCCTTTTAGTAGGTAATCTTAAAGTTAAAACGGGATAAGAACTTACTCTAGCAGACTTAGTAATAATTAAGAGACTTTATAGATATAAAGTACTTAAGGTTCTTATAGTCTATAATAATATTAACTAGCTCTTCTATTCCTTCTAGTTCTAGACGCTAGGCCTCGAAGGCCTTAATAATAGCTAGTAGTTCTTTATTATAAATCTTATAGTTGCACTTAGTAATAGATATTTTTATTAAGAAGTAAGCTATAGGACGGAGTTAGCCTTCTGTATCTAGTTAGTAGAGTATACTAGCTATAATATAGTCTAAAGTGTCTATTTCTATAGTTATAAGCTTAGTCTAGTTAAAGTACTAAAGGATTAGCGCGGTAATAAAGGCGTGCTTTAACTTCTAAAAGGCAAACTTACAGTCTAGAGACTATAGAAAGGCCTAGCCCTTACAAGTAAGACTTATAAGAGGTGAGATAATCTTAAAGAAGTTCCGGATAAAATAATAATAGAAGTTTGCGAAGCTAAGGAAGCCTTAAATATTCTTTAGGTTCTTTAGCTAGGCCTATTCTTATATAGCGGAGACTTTTACTAGGTCTATTTTAATACTTTCTATTAAGGTAATTAAATTAAGATACTTAACTTTCTAGACGTAGAATTCGCACTTCTTAATATTAACCTATAGACCTACCTCTTATAGGCAGGTAAGTACTTTATAGACATAGTCCTAGTATTCGCTTAAGGTATTACTATAGATTAGAATATCGTCGATATAAGTAGTATAGAACTAGTCTAAGTATTTCTATAGGATGTTATTAATATAGTGCTAGAAAGATAAGGGCGTGTTAGATAATCTAAAGGGTATTACTAAGTATTTATAGAGGCTATAGCAGGTCCGGAAGGCTATAAGCTATTTATTACCCTTTATAACACGAAGCTTATTAAAAGCCGCGATAATATCGAGCTTAGTAAAGTACTTAGCTAATAAGAAGCGCGCGAGAGTTTCCTAGATAAGCGGGATAGAGTACTTATTCTTAACTATAATCGCGTTAAGGCCCTAGTAGTCTATATAGAAATAGAGGCCCCCTCTAGGCTTCCGGATAAAAAGAATAGGGGAGGCTATAGGGCTACTACTAGAGCGGATAAAGCCCTTTATAAGGTAGTCTTCTAGGTACTTTTTTAGGACAAGTAGCTCCTCCTAAGATATTCTATATAGAGGTCTAGTAGGCGGTTCTATCCCTAGCTATAGCTGGATATAGTAGTTATAGGTGTAGTGCGGAGGCAACTAGTCTAAGAGGTATTTCGAAAAGATATCTAAGAATTTATAGTACTTAGGGGGTAAGATAGTAGCTAGGTCTATAATTTTCTTAGAAGCAAGGGCCTTTTTAATATCTCTTATTATAATTGCGAAGAGCTAGTAGCCCGTCTTCTTAGTATTTACTAGGCGGGTAAAGAGTACTACGCCGATTACATAAATATCTAGGGTCTTTTATAGAGGTAAGGCGAGATTAAGTAGCTCTTTAGCCCTCTTCTAGGGTACTATAATAGAGTCTAGATAGGTGTAAGGGACAGCGTTCCTATTAAGGAGTACTAATAGTCGTTAGTTAGCATTAAGTATAGCGCAGCAAGCTAGTAGCTAAGGGTATCTAAGAATAACTAAGAAATAACTAAGGTGAGTAATAAAGAGGGTAAGGGTCTATTTAAATAACTCTACTAGAAACTTAACTTAGACGAAGTGGGTAATATTACTAGTAGCGGTAGGGTGCCTATTAATAACTTTAAGGGTAATAGAAGAACTAAGGGGAAGAAGATAAAGGCTAAGGTTTTATGTATAAGATTAGTTAATAAAAGTGGTACTAGAAGCTCTAGTGTTAATAAGAGCGGTAGACTTATATTTACGTGAACTAGTAACTAAAGTATAGTTAACTATAAGGTGTTAATCTTTATTAAAGTCTTACTAAGGAGATTAGGAGATTAAGGAAAAGAAAATCTTAACTATTTTAGGTGTAGGTCTCTACAAGTAACTTCTAGTAGAGACTACTTGTTTTCTAAGCGAGCTAAGTCTCTAGATAGGGTAGTAGAGTCTAGAGTATTAGGAGCGGAACTAAAATTAATCGCGTGTATAGCGGCACGAGGTTTCTTTAGGTAGTTATAAACTATATAATCGCTACTATAGTATAGGCATTTATTATTATTAAAGCGCTACTACTTTATCTTAAGTGTAATTAGACTATATTAGATATATCTAATTATAAGGTCTATAGGGTCGCTATAGCTATAAGTCGCGGGTATAGACTACGGTGTGGTAGGTCTAGAATAGAAAGTAGGCGAGAAAGTAATTATAGTAGTTATTATATAGGGGGTACTAGTAGCTAGAAGTATAGTTAGAAAGACGCGCTTTTAGAAGGATAATAAGCCTATAGCCGCACTAGTAGTAGTGTATAGACGCCTATTAATACGCTAGTATAGGTAGAAGTACTTAAGGTAACTTATATTCTCTATATTTTAGCTTACTAGAGTGGCTTAAATCTTATTTAATAGGCCTATAAAGAGTATAGACTTCTTTCTATTATTATTATAGCTAGTATTATGGATGTAGCGCTAGAACTTAGTGGTAAATAAGATAAAATCATGATTTTTTTAGTAGAGCTTAGTAATTTTAGCTTACGTGGTCGCTTTAGGATTTAGATTACTAAAGGATAGTTTAAGGTGCTTAATTATCTCCTTAATAGAGCTAAACTCGAGTGTACTATTAGCTAGAATATATAGGAGGAAGAGTGCCTATATAGTACCCTTTAGGCAATTGTATAGATATAAGGTTTAGGCGGCTTAGGTAGGGTATTAGTTAGCGTTAATACTAAGCTTTATACGAATATTCGCGATAAAGAAGTAGAGGGTAGTATAGTTAGAACTAAAAAATAGTTTTAGGTTAGAAAGCTTCTCTAACTTCTTAGTCGAGATAGTATTTAATTAGGTAGTTTAGGTAGTAAGTTAAGCGATTTACTCAGTCGCTTTAGTATATATAATAATAGCTGTATTATATTATATAGCTAATACATCGCGCTACTACGTAATATCTTTAAGCTATTCTTTAAATGTACTAAAGTAGGTGTACATCTCGTTAAACTAGTTTAAGAGGTTAATAAAGAACTAGTACTAGATGTTAGGGTCTTTTAGGACTTTAGTAGCGAGAGCTATAGGCGAGTTAATAGCTATAGGAGCTTATAGAGTGTTAGGAGCGTTGCCTATAGACGTAGAGGCTTTAGTAGAGCTAGAAGGGGATATAGTAGACCGCAGCTAAGCTATAATAAAAGATAATTAGTAGGTGTAATATAATATCACAATATAGAAAGGCTTAATACTAGAACTTAATTTATTAGAGTAACATACAAGATGTTATATAAGGTTGGAAGATATAGGAAGAAAAACAAGTAGAAAACTCTATAAATAAATCATATAACTTAGTTACGTAACCCTAAAATAACTAAAGATCCGAACACTAAAGAATACTAAGTCTAAACCGTAATACTATAAATATATAAGAGTATTAATAGAGCTAACAATTTACTAAAAGTGAGCCTACTAGAGATAGTAATTAATAAATAAATATTAGATCTATAGAGTATAAACTCAGAAATCTCTAGCTTATTAAAGGCTTAATTACTAAAAATAGTACAAGTAGTTCTAGTATTTATAGCTAACGTACTCTACAGGCGAGCCGGTTACTATACTAAGAGAATACTAAAATTATAGTAGTTTTATAATAGTACTATAGTATATAGTATAATACTATAAGTTATAGTATATTATCTTATTCTAATACTATCTCTACTTTATTTTTATATATATATAAGTTATATTCTATCTCGCTATACCGCCTATAGCGCCTTTAGTACTAATTACTCTTATTAATACACGCTCTCTTCTTATTCTTCTTACTATTACTATAAGCGCTAAACTCCTTTAGAGTAGTTAATTAATAACCCTCTTTAAATATTAAGGTCTCTCTCTTTAGTACTCGCTTTCTTTTATGTAATTTATATTATATAGCGGTTTTATTAGCTACTTAGAGCTTAGCTACCTACTTATATAGTAGAATAGCTAAATATATTATTATCGTAGCGCTTTTAGTAAACTAATCAAGCGACTTAATAATCGAAGTAGATAAACTATTAATATACCTTTAAATTCTCTCTCTAATTAGCTTTAATTAAGATCTAAACTTAATAAGATTACTTAGTATTTTTAGCTTCTAGAGACTATTATTAATAGTAGAGGTATAGGCGTGCGTAACTATACTTTAAGCTTTAATACTATAGCTTCTAAGTCTAATAGAACTAGGCTAGCGCCTCTAAAGCTTTCTAAGATATTACTTTTAGTAATTAAGGCATTAAAAGCGGCTTTAAAATAGGGTAGAAACTCGGTTTTTATAATATAGTTAATACAGCCTTATATTAGATCCTTAACTTAGCGCCTATATACCTTCTCTAAAGGTAAGAAACAGCCTATATCTAGCGGCTAGAGTAGATGTAATAAGTATAGAGGTATATAGAGAGTAATAATTCTCTTCTCCTTATAGAGTTTCTAGAGTTCTAGTAAGTTATAGCTCTTATATCTATCTAGAACTAAAAGATAGTATAAGCTAATAGTATAACACTTTATATACTTATTAAAGTACTTTAACTATTTAATACTAATCTTATTAGTTGTCTAGCTATTTTTAGTAACTATAATAGCCTAGATAGAGAGTATATTATCCTCTTTATACTAGGTAGTAAGGTGGTGCTTACCTATAAAGATAATAAATAGTAGAATTACCTACTCTATTACGTTAATACTCTAGATTACTATAGTCTATTCGCAATTACCTAAGTAAATAGCTTTTAGCTAATTCTATCTATTTAAGCCTATAATAACCGCTTCTATTAAAATAACGTCTATTATAAAGCTAGATTTATTAAAGTTATAGGTATCTTCGTCTGTAATACTATACTTAGTCTTTATATTCTCTACTAGCTTAAACTACCCTCTAATAACCTCTAGATCCTTGTATTTAGCCCTTCTATAGTTATACTTTTAATTAAACTTAACTTTAAGCTCTAGTTAGCGCTTAATAAAAGTATTAGCCTAGTTTATATCTACTAGGTCCTAATAATACTTAGCGAGTAGAGAATCTACTATATCCTTTATAGTAGTAAGCTAGAGCGGAAACCCTTAATAATCTAGGTTTAGTATATACTAGATAATTGCTAACTCCTCTATCTATATAAGCTTTATTAAATTAGGCCTATAATCGCGTTGGAAGGTAGTTCTAGCGTGTTAGTTATTAAGAGTACTTTAGGAAATATTATAGATAGCTATAGCGCGTTACTAGGTTAAAGTTATATCTTATTTAAGAGCCTAAAGAGTAAGCTATATACTGTCTTTATTATAGAGTGATTGCGCTTTAGTATATTAAGGTATTACGAACTTAGTAGGAGTTTAGTGTTCTTTTAGCACAGTGACCGGCTCGCCCGTGTGACTGGCTCGCCTGTGGAGTATATTACCACGCGTACGAGTAAGCTAAAAAGATATAGTTTCAACCGAATATAGTTGAATCGTAGTGAATAGCTGTATCCTTACATTCTTTTATGTAGTCCGTCTTTCGTCGTTCCGACGCGAATCTGGAAATAGTTACATATACGCGAGATTTCTAAGGAGGTGAGAATACCGCCTTAAGAGAGAGTTCTCCGTTGCTCTCTCTCTTGAGCACGAAGCTTTTCCACGAAGCTACCGGCATATCCAGCCCTGGCTTCAACGCAGCAATAACACCTGCATGAGTTACGACAACCACGTCTTTCCTCCCAGTATCTCGCAGATTTGCGAGCCGATCTTCCAATTTGTGTAGGATTCTATCCACTCTACTCTTAACGGCGGCCGGATCAGGCGACCACTTTCCTTTCTTCAGATGCCAGTCCTCTGGCAGACTGCTGAAATCAAGCTCCGGAAACCAGGACTCCAACATGTGCGATTCAGACCCCGTGTTAGCGGGCTCGATCCCTATCTCCTGCAAATCTGGATCAAGCACCAAGTTGACACCTTCCTCAGCCTCACTGGGGACTCCTCCTCGTCCAGAGCCCACCGGGTAGTAACGTCTGTGCAGGATTCGCGGGAACGCAGTGAGCGAGGTCTGGATCGTGCGACGGAGTGGAGATGTAAGAACTACTCCAACAGTGTTGGAGTTTGCTTCGGTGAACTCGCTGCTGAGGGTTTCGGCCCGGTAGAAGGCTCGTTCGGTTAGGGATGGGTCGCGAAGGGAAGGGTTGTTGAAGAGGTTGTGTAGGCCCTCTGCGTGGCGGACTAGGTGGATCTTTCCCAAAGACATGCTTGTGGAGCTGGAAGAGGGTATGTTTGCGAGGAAAGGAGAAGTGGGTTAAGGATGGTATAAGTTTCCAGCTATGAACTCTGAGATCCTCTAATAAGGTAAACCGGGTCGGATTACAGACTAAGAGGGCTCGATCAGTGTGCCTTATGCTCAACGTATCGTGTAAGACGAGCTAAAATGCCCCTTTGTAGCTTGACTTCCCCACCTCAGAAGCTCCCCGCTTCAGAGTCATTTCTCAAGATCCAGTCTACCCGATTACTTCAGCCTTGCTATACATGGCTTTACCCTTTGTCCTTAGCAGCATAGTCAGACGCCCGTGACCAAATCGATCCTGCGTGCATATTATATCTAGTTCGTATCCAGTGATGCTATTATGCAGAAGGCTTGCTTCTACCCTATGTATCCGCAAGGTCGTAGGTCCCTAACGAATCATGGCAAGAGTTGTTTCGTAAAACGCAATTCCAACAGCTTGTTGCTTACTCTACGGCTTACCCTCAGCCCTTCAGCTCGAGCTTGGCAGGCGTTGTTCAATCGCTCGATCCGCTGCGGAGGCGTAACGTGGCGTGACTAACTCTATAGCTGAAGTTTCATGATTCTTTTACGACTGGAACGCGGAATTCAGGGAAGATACCTCGTATGTGATATGGTAGGATGGTTGCGTAGAGTCCAATTGAGCTTTATAATAGTTTGGGCAAGCACTGCCCCTACAACTCGTTAAGACTTGTATAGGTTAGTATCCTGGGGGATTTCTTGCCCCGCTCTCTCCCAACTTACCTAGACATTATTGTCTTAGCAAGACTAGAGCCTGTTGTTTCAATAGGATGGTAGATAAAGACCGTTATCTTACAATGCGAATATTTAAGCTGTTGACCAAGGAATCTGACGGTACAGAATGTCATTAAATACAGAAATCCCTTGACAAATTTTGCATTGAGCCCGAGATCGTAACAAGCCATAATGAAACAAATATTCCAGCCCGTTCAGGACATTCGTCACAACTCGTCCCTATTCTCAGGGAACGGGTTGCCAACCTGCCTCTAAGCTTACTAGACCTTTTCAATATGCTCACCAGCATTCTCGATGGTAAGGTCTACAAACTCCTTAGTTGTCGCGTTTTCGCCGAGCTTACCACTCGTTAGAGCTTTATACCAGATAGAGCTAGTGCCTTCCTAGGCGTATCCTCTAATCGCACTAGCAGCGTGGTAATAGGCACGATTAGGGATGCCGGAATTAAAGTGAACACCGCCACGATCTACGGTGATATCAAGATTCTTAAAGTCGTCCCAGTATGCCGGCTGGGGGTCTTTTCCGACTAGTTCATTATTATAAGCCGTTCTAGGGCTCTTTATGTCGCGGAGAGCTCTGCTTTTAATATCTTTAGCCCAGAGTCCTTCGCCGATAAGCTAGTTGGCTTAGTTGACGGTCTAAGGACGCTCCGGATCTTCAGTCTATTACTTAACTATAACGCTAAAAATATCGGCAAGCGGCTCGTTAAGAGCGCCGCTCTGGAACTTATAGTTGAGCGGGCTAAGGTACTGCAACAGGCTATAGGTAAACTCGTGGCCGATAATATCGAGCTTATCTATAAAGCTATCGAAAATTTTGCCGTCTCCATCACCGAAGACCATCTCTTTACCGTCCCCAAAGGCGTTTAGATAACTCTCGCCAAAATGCACGAAACTATCGAGCTTTAAACCCCTACCGTTAACTGAATCGCGCTTGAAGAACTCGGAAAAGAAGTCATAAGTCTTCTTAAATCCAATGTAGCACTTATTGGCGTTATTGCTTAGATCTTCTTCCTTACTAATAAGAGCACTGCCTTCCTTAATTATAACCTTATCGCGGGGAGGATCGTTAAAGTCCCAGTAATTCTAAGCATCGTAAACTATACGTTTTAAATAGCGTACAGTCCCTACAGCTACACGAATTTTAGTGTCGTGCTCTAGTGTATAAAGGGATGCTTCGCGTTACTCTACTGTTGCAGCATGCCGGGCAATAGCTTCGTGGATGTAAGGTGGAATGATACCTTCAGCGACCTGTTGCTGCTGGGTTAATGCGATGCTCTGCCCCTGCTGGATACGGGCGTCCTGAATCTCCCTTGTCTTGTTGATGGTGGACTGACAAGCATCGATAAAGTTTTGTGGTGCCCCGCCCTTATCGATGATTTGTTGTAGTACGTATTCTGGAAGGCATTCACATGGCTTGATTGCCTCACCTCCAGCCGACTATTGCTGGCCAAGCAATCTCCCGTCGCTGAAAACTCGAAAGCTGAATTGTTCTCGGTAGTATGTACGGCCTATTGGCTCCGCGTCCAAGAGGTGGTGTTGTGAGCTGCCAAGAGGACGAATCTGACCTCAGCAGCCTACCTGCAGGGCTTGAGCTCGGGCCTGGGGGCCGATGCGCGGATGCGGGGCTCCCCACGGAAGACTTGGCAGTCGGCCTAACCTGACACCTCAGCCCCGAGATAGACTTTCGTCGTAAGGGAAGCGCAACACTCTCTAATACAATGCTTAGATATAAATTATGCTTACGTCTCGATTTGTTAAATTTCAAGATTTGCGGGACAAAGGCTGATGCTTACAAGCATGTTAGGCGCCTTCCTGTTCCTCTTTGGACGCTTTCTCGCTCCACTTTCAACGCGTTCCTTACCCTCCCTCAGCCTGGCCGTAGTGCTGAGCATCCCGTCTGAGGACATGTTCACAGCTCTGCGGAGATCCTGGGCTACGAAACTAGTTTGGTTCTGCGCCAGATATCGCCCTCTATCTTTCAGCCGTGCCAACCCTGACACTGGGCTGCAATATACTAGGAGATGATTCCGAGCTGTGAAGGAGCAGGCTTACGTTCAACGCTGACACTTTAACACTACCTAAAAACGGAGTAGAGTTGATTAAGAGGATGAGGCTTATAGGCCGCTCTACGGTTCTTTCCTTTAACTAGCTAGCCTTAAATATATCACAGACCGAGAACAGCGAATCGCCAGCCGCGGAGCAGATCACCTTTACAAAGTGACATAGTCCAAGGAATGGCAAACACAGCTATGTGGTGGGTTCTTCCGCGCGACGTCCCGCCTGGGATATAACACGGACTTTCATCCCACCCCCTTGGACCCGCACCTGTGTGGGGTGGACAGAAGGCTGACACCCCAGAAATACCGGGGCTGAAGTAACTCGTGTAATACAGGCTTTTCCAATTAGTCAATATCAAGGTAGATCCATCCAATTTGTCGATAGGTATGAGAGCTGAAGCTAAAGCCCGCATACACTGCATCAAGCACCCCAGTTTTCCAAGCACACAGATATTTAAGGCGGGCTGAGATCAGACGATGGAGTTGTTTCAATTTCTCCACAGGTGACTGAATCTTTTCACATCTGCACTTCGAGCCAAACGAAGACAATCTTCATTTGCTACCCTTACTAAAAGAATCTTTCTTCGAATTCTTGCTTGACTCATATCATGGCGGATATCCCGCAGCCTTTCATTTGTGGCTTCGTGCCCCCATACATTCTCCAGGCTATAGCCAGCTCTGATTCCTACCCGGAAGAGTCTCGTCTCGCCTGTCTACATACACTGAAGCATGCAAAGTCTTATGCGGATGAACGCGATGACTCGTGTGCTTACGACCACGTTAGTTCTCTCCCCCACACGTCCCCGGAGCGATTGCTCATTCTAAGGAGGTCCTCGCTCAAGCACAGCAAGCAGCGCAGCAGGAAGCACAGCAAGCAGCGCAGCAGACCCTGGCGGCGGCAGGCGGTGAGCCCGCCGCAGGCGGCGAATCCGCGGCCCGGATGCAAATAAGGATCTACGACTGTAAAGAGACCGCAAATCGTCCTGGAACGCTTGCGAGATCGGAGGGACAGGCGCGTGTTAAGGACCGCCAAGTCAACAACTGCTACGATGGATTCAGAATCACTCACGATTTCTTTTCCGAAGTCTTCAAACGCAACTCTCTTGATCATAAGGGGCTGCCCCTTATTGCCAGCGTTCACTACAAGCCGGCTACCGCACCGAACGGGTACAACAATGCCTTTTGGGACGGCATGATGAATCAGATGGTTTTCGGCGACGGCGACCACATCTTCTTTGACTACTTCACCGACTCGCTGGACGTAATCGCCCACGAACTAAGCCATGGCTTTGTTCAGTACTCCTCACCGCTTATCTACTATGGGGAGTCCGGAGCCTTAAACGAGTCTTGCGCCGACATCTTCGGATGTATGGTCGAGCAGTGGCATATGCGTCAGACCGCGGCTGAGGCGGACTGGAACCTTGGGCAGACGATGTTCCCGGTGGCTTTCACGGGCTCTGCCTTGCGGACTTTAAAGGCGGGCAGAGCATTTGTCAACGACCCCGTCTTCAGAACCGACCCACAGCCGAAGCATATGGACAAAAAATACAAGGGAAAAGGGGATCGTGGAGGCGTCCACATCAACTCAGGAATCCCAAACCATGCATTCTATAAAGCAGCAACACGTCTTGAGGGCTCTTCGTGGGATAAGGTCGGTAGGGTGTGGTATAAGACGATGACCTCGGGTGAGATTCTGCCCGACTGTAACTTCCACAGATTCGCCGAGGTCACAGTCAAGATCGCTAAGACGGAATTTAACCAAGATCAATCTGTGTGGGAAGCAATACACGCTGCCTGGGGCGAGGTCGGAATACGTGTTCCGACTGAGTCTACGGGAGCGGGCGAAAGTGCTAAGGGTGAAGAATTAAAGGTTAACGTTTAAGAATTAGGTGCTATAGGGAATAAAGGGCTCTAAGATTCCAAGTCTACTATCTTATAAGATATGGTGCAAGGTTTGTGATTATCCCATCGGCTGGCAGTATGATTAAAATTAGTCCGTTTGCAGGCGGTCTTAGCACCACTACACCCAGAATTACTTGCTCGGAATTCACTCAAATTAGACTATTTATGAGGCTGACTGACTGACACTTCCATACCGAATTGACTGACTGACTGACTGACACTTCCATACCGAATGACTGGTACTGCATGCCCTTTTCGTTCCAGCCCCTAGTACTGCATGCCCTTTTTGTTCTAGCCCCTCGTCCCAATTATCTAACCCTCTAGTTGGCTGCTAAACCATCACCCTACCCGCACCAAACTGCTCACGCTAGCACTAACTACCCGCCCCAGGCAGAATAATACAATCCCCCGCCTCTAGAATTCTACGCCGCTAGGCCCATCCGTAGAAGCCTTTGTCTATAGACCCTTCCCCTTACACGGTCCTTAACTAGATTATGGCCGTACTAACGCGAACACGAACATGGACGCGTCTAGCGACCACTACGTGTCGCCAGGCCACCCTACGTGTTCTTCTACCTCCATGTATCCTATCTACCACCCCTCGCCTACACCTTTCCCCCCTTCCTCTATGCGCCTTAGCATCCCATCGACCGCACTATGGATCTAGATCTATTTAACTACCTCCTAGGCCTTAAGGTCCTTGTCTACCAACCGTGCAAGCGCGCTATCGCCCCGTCCTATATCTGGACCCACCTAAAAGACCACTATAAGAGCCATCCGTCCGCACAGCCTCCCTCCGCTATAGGCCTAGCTATAGCCGCCCTCCTTAAGCAGTATCCGCTCGCCGACCCTGAGGCGGACTCCTTTAAGCTCCCAGCCCTATTCGCCCCCGCCATCCTGGACGTTCCGATCTTTAAGGACGGCCTACTATGCCCACAATGCCCCTTTATAGGGCGGAAGCAGGAGACTCTATAGAGGCACCTCCGTGTCCAGCACGAGGTAGGCTTCAGCCGCAGGGGCCGGCCTGCTAAGCGGGTGAAGAACACGGCCGCCAAGCCTCCGCTACAGACCATCTACTACTAGCGCCTCTTTGCTGCTAGCCATGCTAGCGGCTACTTCGCCGTGCTATCGCCCGCCTAGCGACAGCAGTAGGAGAAGGAGGAGGAGGGGAGAAAGGTTCGGACTTAGCGACTAGGGGCCCGGACGGTCCCCCTAGCGGATCTTATTAGGGCCTAGGTGGACCGAGTGCTAGAGGGAAGCCTTGCTAATGCGGAGGTAGAGAGCGGTATAATCTAGGAAAGCTCTTTTAGGATAGAGGTGTCCCTCTAGCTTAAGATAACCTAGTGGCCCCGCTACCTATAGGGCTATAGTATAGTAGACATCGTGCAGCTTGCTAAGGCCTCTAACCCTATTAGCGAGCCTACGCTAGAACTTATTAGGTAGAGCCTTAAGTAGTTAGTTAAGGGGGCGCGGCAGTCGATTAGTAATAGGAAGATTAACGCCTTTAACTAGACTAAGATTAATAGCCTTTTCCAATAGGCTCGGGCGTGGGACCGGCCGCTACTTATAAAGCTATAGAAGTGCACCTATAGGAAATACATTAGTATATAGAAGCGGCTCCTCTACTTCGCCTACTAGACCGCCGCCCCAGCGCAGCCTATTAGGCTCTCCCACCACCTTACTATAGGCCAGCAGTCCTACCTCGACGAAATGCTCCTAGCCATAGAGTCACTAGACCTACTATAGCGCCTACTATAGCGCTATTAGTAAGAGGGTCGCCTAGATAGCGGTATCCTCCTAGGTGCGGTAAGCGAGGGGGAGCTATGATATCGCCTAGACTAGGCAACCCTACTATTCTACATTAAGATGCTCGACTAAAAGCTTAGAGGCGATCTCTTTAAGAGTGTTGCTGTTAGCTTCCTCGCCGCGCTAGCCGTAGAGCTAAAGAAGGGTATCTTTAGGGACGCGTGTAGCTATACACCCCACCTATCCGGATTTGTTAAGATCGCCTAGATGCTTATTATATAGTAGGCTATTATAATAGCTAACGATAGCTATGTTAACTACCTAGGCGATATCCTTAATAAGATGTACGGTCGCTTTCTAGTCTACAGCACCTAGTCTCTATTTAATTGGGCGCTACGGATGCGCTCGTATAGAAAGGCGATCCGGAATAATACTATAGTAGTTAGCTATATTAGCTAGTCGGATGATCAGGAGAAGCTCTCGTATAAGGGGCTAGAGCTATATATAGTAGACTTTAAGGACTTTATAAGCAACTAGCTATAGCTAGCGTAGTCGTAGCTAAAAGACCTCCTACTTATATACTAAGAGGAAGAGAAGAAAGACATCGTGCCCTAGCTTTAGCTTAGCGACCTTAAGGACGACCCGTTGCGGAATAAGAAGGAGTGGAGCTTCCTAAAGAACGTCCGGAATAGCCGCGTCCTAGCGCTAAGTAAGCGCTAGCTACTAGATTATATTCTAGAGAACAACTAGCTGTAGGATGAGTTTCTTAAGGTGGATTAGCGTAGTGCTATAGCCACCTAAAAGAAGGATGTGGTAGTAGGGTATACCTCTTAAATTAACGCCTTTCTTAAGCGGCTCCTACTAATTATTCACGTGACCTCTAGCTAGCTGGCTTAGGGGACGGAGATACTAAGCCTATAGCACCTAAATATAGTCTATAGGTACCACTAGAGTATCTTTATCGAGAATAGCTTACTTAACACTATAATAATATACTATAAGGGCTATAGTATTACGAGCTCCACTAAGATTATCTATTACTATCTACTAAGGGAGGTTAGCGAGCTAGTAGTATACTACCTCTAGCTCATTCTACTATTCTAGTAGCAGCTAGACATCCTCGCGCTATCTAGAGTAAAACTCATCTCGCTATTCCTATAGCCCTCGCCTAAGGCGTAGGGTTGCTAGAATAGCACCTAGTTAATAAAGGTGCTCCTAAGGGAGGCTACTAAGCACCTTAAAACCTACCTTAATATTATAACCTATTAGCACGCTGTGATTGCAATCTCGCGTGTCCACCTTAAGTGCGGAGGCTTTAAGAGAGACTATAGTATGAATGAGTTAAGGGTTAACAACTAGGCGGCCCACACCTTATAGATAGCTGGGACCGTCTACACTTAAGGGCTCTAAAAGGCGCTTAGGTATATAGAAGCTAAAAAGGCGGAGTATTAGGTGGTAAGTAGGGAGTAGTATACCTTTCTAGGGTTCCGCGCTTCTCTACCCACTAGAAAGAGGCCGCTTAGCGAGCTGGATAATAGAAGAAGCTAACTAAGTAAGGGGTTAAAGTGAAGATAGCGGGAGGATATAGAGATAGGTAAGAAAGAGAGAGTAGTAGTATAGGACTAGGATGACTAGCGCGAGAGGCGCTAGAGCGGAGGCACGGAAGGGTTCTTCTATAGAAGGCTTTATCGAAATAGCTAAAGGAGGCTACTGCCGCTATAGCCTCTTTACGGCAACTATCTACTTTAATAACGGTAGAAAGAGCGGCCTTTATTAACTAGGGGCCTCCTATTAAAGGCTTCCTCAACTAACCCTATAGGGGCACCGTAGTAATAGCTAGGCGATAGTAGAGAAGAGGCTAAGTTCTATTCTATACTCTACAGCCCATCCCGCGCTAGCGTCGCGCTAAAATGTCTTAGTACTAGGAACATGGGTTAGGGTTAGGGTTAGGGTTAGGGTTAGGGTTAGGGTTAGGGTTAGGGTTAGGGTTAGGGTTAGGGTTAGGGTTAGGGTTAGGGTTAGGGTTAGGG